>NC_080172.1:5822454-5859954 GCF_950295315.1 Erinaceus europaeus
ACAGGCGGTTTTATTATTATTATTACTATTACTAACTTCATTTATTTGTTTATTTATTGGATAGAGACAGCCAGAAATCGAGAGAGGGAATAGGGGAGATAGGAAGAGAGACAAAGATTTCTGCAGCCCTGCTTCACTATTCATGAATCTCTCCCCAACCCCTTGCAGGTGGGGAGCAGGGGCTTGAACCCAGGTCCTTGTACATTCTAACATGTGTGCTCAACCAGGCATGCCCCCACACAGCCCCCTCTTCTCTGTTTTTTTTTTACAAACCTTGTAATAAACCCTTCCTTTACTGACAAATGCAGAAAGTCTCGAAAAGAGGGAGGCCCTTGATTGGTGTGCTGAATAAGTTAATCACAAAATAAATTTAACATGGAGAGGGAAGGGAAGAAAGCATCCCATTCTAGCATACCAAGTCAAAGAAATCAACAATTCTATGGGATGGTCTCACTCTCAGGCAGAAGTTGGAAAACAAGTTTAGCAGGGGAGACACTAAGCAGAACTTGGACTAGAGCTGGTGTGTTGCACCAAAGTCAAAGACTCTGGGAGTGGGCCGGGGGAGGGCTCAGGTCCCAGAACAGGATGGCAGAGAAGGACCTAGTGGGGGGTGTATTATTATGTGGAAAACCGGGAAATGTTATGCATGTACAAACTACTGTATTTAGTCAATTGTAAACCATTAATCCCCCAATAAAGAAATTTTTAAAAGAGAAAGAAAGAAATCAACAATTCTGATGGCATCTAGGAAACCCATGAGAGAGAAGGCCAGGGCTGTGGGCGAGGAGTGCATGGGAAAGCAGAGAGGCTTTCCAGCCTCTCTCCAGCAATACAAAAGCAGACATCTCCCATTTGACCTCCTCACTCTTCTCCTTGGAGAGAAGCAAGCTACAGCCAGTTATAGTTTCCTGTGCGTCTTAAACCAAGCTTCCAGGTCAAAGCCAGAGCAGAGATTTCCCACCGGGTCTCATATGGGTAATATACCTGGGCTGAGAAAGGAGCTGAAATCCTGGGAAAGGAAAAGAAACCAGCATCTCAGGGACCAGGCGGGGAGTGCACCCGGCAGAGCCCACATTACCACAAGTGAGAACCCAGAGTTCAAGTCCCTGCTTCCCACCTCCAGTGGGGGCGGAGGGGGGGCTTCATGAGTGGTGCTTCAGGTTTCTCCTCTTTTTCTGTTTCATCCTCTTTCAAAGAAAAAGTGTGGGTGGGGTGCGGTGGGGGAAAACGTAGGGTCATTGTGCAGGTATGAAGCCCTAATGATAACACTGGTGGCAAAGAGAAAGGAAAAAAGGAAAGAAGGAAGGAAGGAAGGAAGGAAGGAAGGAAGGAAGGAAGGAAGGAAGGAAGGGAGGGAGGGAGGGAGGGAGGGAGGAAGGAAGGGAGGGAGGGAGGAAGGAGAGGGGAGAAGAGGGAGAAAGGAAGGGAGGGCAGGAGGGGAGGGAGGAGGATGTAGCACTGTATCCCCCTCCTCTTACTGAACAAAGACAGGGATGGGGGCTGGACATTGGCACACCTGATTAAGTGCACATAGCACTAAGTGCAAGGACCTGAGTTCAAGGCCCCAGCTCCCCCAACTGCAGGGGGATGCTTTCACAAGTGGTGAAGCAGGTCTGCTGGTGTCTTATCTTTCTCTTTCCCTCTCTCCATTTCTGTGTGTCCCGTCCAATAAAATGGAAAACGGCCAGAGAAGCAGTGGATTCATAGTGCTGGCTCCAAGTCCCAGCAATAACCTTGGAGGGAAAAAAAAGAAAGAAAAGAAAGAAAAAAAAGGAGGAGGAGGAGGAGGAGGAGGAGAAGGAGGAGAAGGAGAAACTAAGGGTAGAGGAGATGACTCAGAGTTAGAGTGCAGGACTTACAAGCCTGAGGTTCTAGGGTCTAAACCTAGCACCACCATATGCCAGATAAGGTGTTCTGAATTTTTTTCTCTCTCATAAAATAAATAAATGTAAATAAATCTTAAAAAAACAAAAAAGCAAACTGATTCAAAACATCTCATCACACAGGTCAAAGAAGAGCCATCCAGAGGATGGGATGAGGGAAAGACAAACTGAGAAGAAATTGTATAAACTCA
This sequence comes from Erinaceus europaeus, assembly GCF_950295315.1. Classification (NCBI taxonomy): domain Eukaryota; kingdom Metazoa; phylum Chordata; class Mammalia; order Eulipotyphla; family Erinaceidae; genus Erinaceus; species Erinaceus europaeus. The sequence goes on from NC_080172.1 coordinate 5,824,529, forward strand.
TAATTTTTGAAATAGTTAAAGAGAGATTAGGCCTATCATTTAAAAAATTTTTTATTATATTTATTTATTTTCCCTCTTGTTGTCCTTTTTTTTATTATTGTTGTAGTTATTGTTGTTGTTATTGATGTCGTCATTGTTAGATAGGACAGAGAGAAATGGAGAGAGGACGGGAAGACAGAGAGGGGGAGAGAAAGATAGACACCTGCAGACCTGCTTCACCGCCTGTGAAGTGACTTCCCTGCATGTGGGGAGTCTGGGGCTTGAACCGGGATCCTTAGGCCGTCCTTATGCTTTGTGCTAGGTCTATCATTTATCTGGCACACTCGCAATGCTGAATTATAAGCCTTCTGGCAAATCTAGTCTAACATGTGCTCAGTTCAGCGGGAGAAAAGAAGCTTATCAGTCAGTCACCTGTGGTCTTGTAGATTTTCTGGTCTCCATGGGTTAAGAAGAAGACAAAAACACTTTATAACTGTCATTATGAAGATCACTTAAATGCACAAAAAAACCAAAAGGGTGGGTTAAGGGAACTGCAAATCTAATTCACACTGGATGACCAAGTAAAATTGGAACAGAAATGACCAACGAGGTAGAACTCCCACTTGGCTTATGAACTGCCAGTTTATAAGTAAGACTGGCAGTGACTTCCAAATGGGGAGCGAATGAAGAGTCAAGGGAACACACAAGTTTTGCAGTGACAGTGAGCAGTGAAATCCAAACTGAGCTAAAGATGAAGTTTCCTGCCAAGGAGAAATACAATCTTCTCTCATGGCAAAAGTCAGAATTTCCTGACATCAGCCAGATAACCACAAAAGAATTTATCTTGTAACACAAGATGTTTCTAGGCCATCATGAAACTATCCTTCCTCCACCCAACTAACCAATATTCATCATTCACTGACCTATTTATTTAGCAGATGCATTCCACTTCAGAGTCATGTTCTTTTTAAGCTGACAGATTAAGTAGAGAGAGCCCTTAAACATGGACTCTTCATATGTAGTTCTTCTCTTGTACTGCTCCTGGTGACCATTTCCTCCCCCCCCCCATTTTATTGGATACGACAGAGAGAAGTTGAGGCAGGGAGACGGCAAGAGAGAAAGACAGACACCTGCAGACCTGCTTCTCTGCTTGTGACGTATCCCCCTGCAGGATGGGAGTGGGGGTTTGAACCTGGATCTTTAAGTGGTTCCTTATACTTCATACTATGTGCACTTAACTCTGAGCACCATTGCCCAGCCCCCTTGTGAGATATTTTAAAACACTGTTTTACACATGAAAGCCACAAATCAAGCTATTTTTGGAGGCGGGGCTACATAGCAGCAGCAGCAGCGTGTTTCTCTCCTCTCCTCTCCCAGGTCAGCTAGGAATACCAAAGGAGACCACCTGGGACCAAAACAAGACAGGACTAGAACGACTACAGGAACCCACCAAATCACCGGTGAGTGCAAACACATGTGGCTCATGGACAGGAGCCTAGGGAGAGATTAAGTGGCTGGTAACAGTCCAGCAGTTTACCAGTTGAAACACCACCTCCAGTCTATTTCACCAACAAAAAGATGGCTGAAGGGAGGAGAGGACTCCCCTAAGACTCACCAAATGCAACTGTGAGTCTCCATTGCTGCTGCCCTCAGAATCTGGTGCAGCGGCTGACACCAGGGGCCAGAGAACTGACCAGGAAACTCAGGAGAAGCTCTGTACCTCAGTGGCCTAGCAGTGGGGCTGTGAGAGCCTCTTTACCTAATCACTGGATTATCTCTGCCCCACCCTGCTTTATCTCTTGGTCAGGAGCCAGTTATTAAGCTAAGAAGTCTATTTCTAGTTTAAAAGCCCTCAGGCTCCCGTAGCCTACAGGAAGAAAAAGAACAAGAGGCTTTTAAGCCACTGAGCTCCAACTTAGGAATTAAAGTACTATTGAAACAACTGTCAATTTCCACAACTGTGAACCCTTTAACTACCTTACTTAGACACAAGTCAATCCAGGCAAGAGTGATCAGTAATTTGAAAAGTACTGAGAGAGGGACCTCATAACATACTATATAAAATGGTTAAACCAACAAGAAGAAATATTGGAGAAATGAACCAGGACAAGAGTCCAGCTAAAAGCCCCCCAAAGGTTGAACCACAAAATAATGAGGTCAACATCCAAACACTAGTTAAGGAAATAATCACAGGAGTAAAAGAGTTTGATAGAATTGTCATCAGAAATGCAGAAACAACAAATGAGACTCTGGAAGAAAACACTAATTATCTCAAGGTTATTAGAGAGTTGAAAGCTGAAATAGCTGAGCTAAGAACACAACTAGCTGTACAGGCTAAAAATGGTGACTTCAGCATTTTTAGCTGATCTTGGATGAACTTTGAAAAAATCATGTTAAGTGAAGTAAGTCAGAAACAGAAGGATGAATATGGGATGATCTCACTCTCAGGCAGAAGTTGAAAAACAGGATCAGAAGAGAAAACACAAGTAGAACCTGAACTGGAATGTGTGTATTGCACCAAAGGAAAAGACTCTGGGGTGGGTAAGGGGGAGAATACAGGTCCAAGAAGGATGACAGAGGACCTGGTGGGGGTTGTATTATTATATGGAAAACTGGGAAATGTTATGCATATACAAACTATTGTATTTACTGATGAATATAAAATATTAATTCCTCAATAAAGAAATTAAAAAAAAAACTAGTATAGCCACAGGCCTTTTGGGACATAACTAAAATATGCCTATTAGCTACTAAATGGGGACACCCCCCCTCTTCCCCCTGCTCCTAACTCTTCATCTGCACTACTCCAGCCTTTAGGTTCATGATTAGTCAACAACTTGTTTGGCTTTGTATGTTAACTCTCTTTTCAGCTACCAGGTTCCAGGTGCTAGCATGATGCCGACTAGACATCCCTGGACAGACAACCCCACCAATGTGTCCTGGAGCTCCACTTCCCCAGAGCCCTTCCCCACTAGGGAAAGAGAGGCAGGATGGGAGTATGGCTTGACCTGTCAACAACCATGTTCAGCGGGGAAGCAATTACAGAAGCCAGACCTTCCACCTTCTGCATCCCATAATGACCTTGGGTCCATCCTCCCAGAGGGATAAAGAATAGGAAAGCTATCAAGGGAGGGGAAGGGATACGGAGTTCTGGTGGTGTGAACTGTGTGGAGTTGTACCCCACTTATTCTATGGCTTAGTCAATGTTTTATTTTTATAAATAAAATAAAATAAAATAAGAAAAAAAAAAAAAGCTTAGAGATTTATTATGAGACAGACCAGCTGTGAGGTTGTATGGAACAGAGCCCATCACCAGCATATTAAACTAACTCCCTCTCTCCTTATCTAGCTAACGCTTATCTGAAGAATTTATAGAGGCTTCCAGAGCAAGTCAGAGGCTGCTAACAAACTCACCAGCCCTATCAGGTCATCATGGAGTCTGCACGTAGCTTCTGCCCCTCTGCAGACTTTCTTCAGCCCCAACCTGACACTCTTTATCCTTCCAAGCTCACCCACCCACCAGATGCCAGAGTAAAATAAGAGCCTGCACTTACTGGGGTGTGCAAAGTGACAAGGGTCATTGTATTTTACAATAGAACAGAGGCTATTTTCAAGTTACTCCTACGCCCCCTTTTCTCTTGGTTATTTAAAAGTGCTTTATATAACGATGTCAGGAGTATACTTACACAGTGTTTTTAATACATCCCCCACCTTTATTCTCACAAAGGCCAAGAAACAGTTTTATCCCTTATGAGTATAACCATCTAGCAATTGTCCTTTACCTCTTACTTTACTCTGGTTCCATTTTGTTCTAAATGATACAATCTCACTGGTTTTCAATGACAAGTAGTGTTTTGTTGAACACATGCACGCGCGCGCGCACGCGCGCACACACACACACACACACTAGAGCTTCTCTATTCAGTTACCAATCCTTAAGCATTTATGTTATTTCTGTATTGACTACTATAGATAGTGCATCTATAAACATAGGAACAATTAAGTCCTTCCATGTTAGTTTTTCCATGGCCTTCAGATATATGCCCAGGAGTAGTATTACCGGGGCATAATGTATTTCCATTTTTATTTAAGAACTCTCTGCACGGTTTTCCATAGTGGTTGCACCAGTCTGTATTCCCACCAAGTGTATTAGTTACTCTCCCCCTCACCACGCACACATATTCTCACCAACATCAGTCATTTCCTGTTCTTGATATTCTCACAGGTGGCATCTGATTTTGATCTTAATTTGTATTTCCTTAATAAGTGATGTGTGACATATTTTTCATATGCCTGTGAACCTGATTCACATACACACAAAAAAAATGGAAGGAAGGAAAGAAGGAAGGAAAAAAGAAAGGAGAGGTGATGCAAGTTTCAGGGGCATTCAGTTAATAAGGGAGAAAGGCAAAATGCTTGGGTTTTTATGGTTGCATCTTCACTCAAAAATCAGAATAGATTCTACCTATGATGCTTTGGAGCTGACTAACATTTGAAGGCCATATTTCTGAAAGACACTATCTGGAGGACTTCATTTATAATCATACATAACAAAAAGAGAAAAACAACAACAACATGGTTTTCAATTTTATTAAAGTACAGTGTTAACAGGTTGAGTTTCCTACATAGGAAAAGACTGGTCAACTTCCAAGGCTTTATAGCAAAATTAGCATCCAAAACCAAATATAAACCCACAGTTGTTTCTGTGACTAAAGGATAATATTTATTAATGATTTTTAAAGTTGCTGAAACTCTAAGCATATCTGAGACCATTAGAAACTTCAAACAGTAGGTTTACATTTTCAAATTCTTTTATAGCAAAAACATAAGAACACAATGTGGCTATAGCTAATTATTTCATAAAAGTTTAGAAAATTAACAAAGTTATAACTATAAAATTTCTGTAGTTTTTTTTTTGCGAGTAAAAATACCTTAAATCTTTAATAAAGGACAACAAGACAATCTTAATTTCTTATAAATATCTCAAAACATATATTACATATCTGCCACAAGCTTTTTTTACCTGAATTTCCCAGGATCCTTTACTCCAAAGGACTACTGTAAAGAATCCTTCCATCATTTCACTCACATAAATATGATTATGCTTCTGGAGAAGTAAATTTGGAAATTTATGTTTTTAACCAACCCTTCCCCAATTAGGCTTTCTTACTGGTAGGATTTTGTTTTGAAAGCAAAAAAAAAAAAAAAAAGATAAAAACATCTCTTTGGTAAAGTTAAATACCACCCATCCTTTCAAAATGATTTACTAAGGAAGAATGGCTAGCAGGGGTTTTAAAGACCTAGGTAAACAGTTCTCCAGTCTTGTTGAGTAGGTCCAACATTAGAGAACCCACTGCTATCTGAAATACACTAGCTTATAATGTTTGAGGGCATTAAAAATTGACTACATATGGCAGGAAAACAGTGGGCTTAAGAAAGTCATTGGGAGTTAGTTCTAGTAGAAAACTAAGAAGACTCATATAGACGAATTACAGATTTCTGGAAGCCGAGTGGCTAACGCACTGTCCCTGAGTAAGGAGGGCCCAGTGTTCTTTCTGGAGAAGCAGGGTCTTAGCCCAAGGTCCCACTTCTAGTTGTGGGCTAAACCTTCCTTCATTTTCAAGAAGGGTAGTGCAATGAACATATACCAAGACTGAGCTGCTATTTAGAGAAGCTATAAAGGGAGGGAAAAACAGCCCAGGCAGCTAAAACACAGGTTCTAGAATCCTCCTTTGCAGAGTAACACGAAGCACCAATAGTGGTAAACTTTCGGCACACATTTAATAAGTACACACATCTTTACAAGGCAGAAGATGATACTCTGCAGAGGAATGAGCACTACACAATTATCTGCAGTGAAGGAACCGCTGAGGAGCTGGGGGTAAGCAACACAGATGGGAGCTCCCTGGCTGACCAATCCTGTTAAGACACCAAGACCCCCCCGCCAAAAAAAAAAAAAAAAAAACACAGTAACCCCAAGCCCAGGACTCGCCTCCCAACAGCTCATGTACACATAACCCATCTACTCTATGAATTAACTTCAAATACCTCTGACAAAGAAACCCTCTTCGAGAATTTCCAACAAAAACTATCAGGATGAAGCCAACTAAGCAATCTCATAGAACCCAACCCAACAAGGACAAAGCAGAACTTCTGAAGGCTTTTTACAGAAGGCCTCTAGGGTCTTCAGTTAGGTGACATATTTAGATACACAGTAATACTTCCACAAGACTCCCTTCTCCCACTTTGAGTGTTCTGATTCTAAATGGAGAGGGAAAAATTTCCATACTGGGTGAGAAGCACAAAGGAAATATACACATATATATTTTTTAAGAAAATATTCCTCTTTCATCCCTAAAGGGGTCTGACCAGCAGTTTCTGGGGAATGCACTTTAAAAATCATTTACAAAAGTTGTAGGGAGCAAAAATCTATTTTAAAAAATGGTAGCTGTGAGTTTTGGTGACTCAAAGCCATTGGCACATTATTTCCAGTTTCTGAAGTCACAATAGCACACACACAAAAAAAGTAGGTTGATGAACTATTTAAATATTGAGTCATCACCTGAGTGTGGTTTATCCACAATTAACAGTAGTGAACGTCAACTTCTTACAAGGTCCTCAGCGTTCATTCATCTCCCTTTACATTCCGATGAGATTCCTTCAAACTAGGCTGAGAAGAGAAATCAAAAGTGACTATAACTTTTCATCTCAAATCAGACCAGCTTCCAAAAAGGAACTTCGGGCCCCAAAACCAGTTTTAAAGAGCTGAAAAATCTGGGCTGGATTATCTACAGAAGGAAACTCCTGGGACTCAGCCATTAGCAATGTTCTATTTTTTTTTTTTTTTCAAGATTGCTTCCTATTGGGGAGAAGTGACCTGGACAGGTGTACCAAGGACTACAGTTTCTTGTCCACTTGACTCTAACTTTCCCTGAAGGGCCAGTTCTAAAGCTAGACCCAGCTGTATCCCAACAGGAAGAAAAGACAATTAAACTCGTCAACGATTGCACCCGGGTTCACTGATCTTCCGGTCATTCTGAGGCACTCTCAGCTTCCCCAGAGCTGTGTGTCACTGTCCAGCCACTGCAGTGTCCTCTGCCAGAAAGAGGCCAGAAACACAAGCCCACTCCACTCAACCTGCACAGGCTTTACCAGCCCCCACACCCACTCCTGCCTAACTAGAGGCAGCATGTGCAGGCTGTTTATTTTGTGACTCCAGAGCTATAAATCCCAGAATTCAAAGCACTCCTGCTCTTTGAAAATGGAAGATTAAGCATCAGTAACATTTACAACACAAGGCTCACATACATAATGAGAGGCTTTTAAAACCGAGGGACAATGTTGTAAATAAGGCAAGTTCCATAGCAGACCTCATCCCTGGTATTTGCTTTCTTGGGGACGTGAGAAAGGAGTGAGCAGGAATTCAGACTGAATTTCCTGTGCTGCCATTTTGGCAGCTGGCGACCCACCTGAGGTAGGCCCTGTTTCTGCCCAAGCCACACAACAGGTCACACCAAATATGCAGGATTATGTCTTTTCATTCTTGGGCCTTCTCATGAGGCTCTCAGAATAGTCTTCTATCTTTCATGAAACAGGAAGTGGGGTGTCTCTACCTGTCTTTGCTGGGATCTCTTTCTACTGAGTAAATTCACCCAGGACTGAAACAAGCACCAACACTGAAAAAAACAGACATCTTGGCAAGTTATCTGATGTCAAATATCTCCTTAATACTATTTTACCAGTTTCTATTACTTTGGGGACTTCTATGTGTGCTATTTACTGACTACAATAACCGTAGCCTTCTCTCACCTTTTATTCTACGTGTATTTGGTCACTTCTACAGCGTATATAGTGGGCTTTATCTGGTCCTCGTACCCACCCATCTATTCCAGAAATCCCATAGTGGGCATTGACAATGTGCTCACATCACACATCTGAAAAAACAAAAGCCCCTTTTCTTTCACAACTTCAAAAGCAGAAGATAAACGAGCTTGTATGTGGGCAGGGGAACGATAGGCCTCAGTCAAGAAACAACACATCAAGAAACAACTCAGCAGGTAGGGAAGACACTACGTGCGTCCTTCAATAAGCACAGAGTGACACCGCAAATGGAAGTCATAAGTACTGCAATAACATGGGTCAAGTAATGCTAATGGGATGGGGGGAGGGATTACACAGTCAGTGATGGTGAATTGTGCTTTTTTGTTTTTTTCACATTATAACAAAAGATTCAAAAGCCAGGAAAACAAGGGGGGACCTTCTGGAAGGGTGAGGTCAGAGCCCGTGATTTCCAGTGTGACAATTTCACAGGGAAAACGTCCCAGGAGCTGTAGGAGGAAACTGCACAGGGGTGGAGTAAAAAGCAGGTGCTTCCTCTTGTACCCTTTCAATACCGGGGGTGGGGGGGTGGGGGGGTGGGGGGTGGAAGCAGGGCTCCTGCAGGATGGGCTCAAGAGAACGCCGCTCCCGGGTGGCCGACATGCGTGAGGGGATCTGCATTCTGTCAGGAGATACAAACATACTAACGCTTCTCTCTTCCTAGAGTTAGAGTGATAGATCACACAAGGGAAAATTTAACCCTGTTGTAAGATGTGCTTCAAGCTCTGTTTTGGTCAGAACATCTAGAAGGAGACAAAAAAAAAGTCTAGCCACCATCCCAGTTTTTAGTATAAGGTAATAAAAAAAAAAAAATACAAATGATATTATCACTCATGATCACTTCCACTGGGAACATTAACTTTTTTTTTCCTTTTTGGAACGCACTAGTAGTTTCTTTTTGAATTTCAGAGTTAAAAAAGCTGATTCAGAAGTTTTTCCCCCCCCATTTTTCTGAAAGCTTTTCCAGACTTGCTCATACCAGTTTTTGAAGAGAAAAAGAAAAAAAAAAAAAAAAAAAAAGAACCAGTCGATGATCAGATTCCTGGGCACAGTCTCAAAGAATGTTCTTCCAGCCAGCAGGCCTGCTGAACTGAGGAGAAGGCTTGGATGCTCACACGGAGAACTGCCGAGAGGGACAGCAGAGAGGGGCCACCAGCGTCCACAGGTACATGAGGACACATATCCAGCAGGAGGCCATCTTGACCCAGAAGATGGACCAGCTTCCACTGAAGAAGGTCTCAATGTTGGCGCTTTCATAGCTGCAGAAACAAGAGGTCCCCACTGCGGTCAGACGGATGGAACCAGGCAGGGAGGTCTCTTCTAACTAAAGGCAACCCGCTTTCCATGCTCCCAGCCTTCCTTCTTCGCTTGACGTCTCGTCACCCAATCTGGTCCCCTACGCCTACACTGAACTTCTCTGTTCCAGACTCTTGGAAACAGAGTTGGCAGTCAGCTGAGGTCAAGAACAAACACCTCATCACAGACCCCTGCGAGCGTCAACCCGGCTTTGACCTGGCACGTTATGATCGGGCCCTCCTCAATCGCTATCGAACAGGCCATGGCCGGAGCGCCGCTATGTTCCATCGCTGGGGAGCCAGAGACGACCCGAACTGCCCCTGCGGCTCCAGACAGACTATGACCCACATAGTCAACGACTGCCACCTCTCCAGATTCAAAGGAGGTCTCGAAACTTGACATCAGGCTCAACCTGACGCTGTTGACTGGCTGCGGAAGAAGGGCAAACGCTAGAAGAAGAAGCCTTCCTTCTTTTCCTTAACTATTCGATTCGGATGTAACCAACCACACCCATTTAAGAAGGGGCACTGTACACTAGTTATTTACTTATTATTGGACAGTGACAGAGAGAAGTTGAAAGGGAAGAGGCAGATAGAGAAGGAGAGAGACAAGAGACACACCTGCAGCCCTGCTTCACCGCCCGTGAAGGTTTTCCCCTGCAGGTGGGGACCAGGAGGAGCTTGAACCTGGGTCCTCGTGCACAATCTGAGCACTTAACTAGGGACGCCTCCACCTGGCTGCCCAGTATAACAGTTGTTTTTTTTTATGTGCTCACAGACTCATATACCCACCATCCTCACAATCGATCTTAGCAATGCTCACCACTCTCAAAACAACACCTTGCACCCTGCACCTGCCCTCCCCTTCCTCCCGTTGATGAGTCTTCTTTTCTCTGTGGATTTGCCAATTCTGGGAATTTCACAGAAATGGCCTCTTGGAATGAGCTTGTTCTGAGCACAAGCGAGGCTTACCCGAGTGGTGCTGTGTGGCAGCACGTCTCCGCTTCCTATTGCTGAGGAAGAGGTCATGGTGTGAAGACAGAGCAGGCACCAGCTGACCCACAGCTAAGCTGTTTCCAGTTCGGGGCTATTATGCATAATGCGGCTATGAACATCCGTGTGCAAGTGTTTTATGGTTGGGAGTGGAATTACTAGATCATATTATAACCCTGTGTTTAACATTTTTGGCACATTCAATCTTTTTTTCATTTTTTTTTTTTTTTTTGCTTCCAGGGTGATTGCTGGGACTCGGTGCCTGCACTATGAATCCACTGCTCCTGGAGTCTATTTTCCCCATTTTGTTGCCCTTGTTGAAGCTGTTATTGTCATTGTTGTTATAGCTGTTGTTGTTGGATAGGACAGAGAGAAATGGAGAGAGGAGGGGAAGACAGAGAGGGGGAGAGAAAGAGACACCTTCAGACCTGCTTCACCACCTGTAAAGCGACCCCCCTGCAGGTGGGAAGCTGAGGACTCAAACCAGCAACCTGGTTGTGCCTCTTAACCCCTGCACCACTGCCCGACACCCCCCCCCCCCCGTTTTCTGTGTTTTATTTGTTGTTGTTGTTTTTAACCAGAGAACTAATCAGCTTTGGCTTAAGGTGGTACAAGGGACTGAACCTGGAACTTCTGAGTCTCAGGCTTAAGAGTCTCTTTGTATAACCATTAGGCTATCTACCCATTTTTGAGAAACTTCCTGTTTTCCAAAGTGGTTGCACAAGTCACAATCCTACTAGGATTCCAACAATGTCTTTTTTTCTTTCTTTTCATTATTTTCTTATCTTTTTGTATTGGCTAGAGACAGAAGTCAAGAGGGAAGAGGGAAGAAGGGGACAGAGAGACACCTGCAACACTGCTTCACCACTTGCAAAGCTTTCCCCCCGGGACGTGGGGACCAGAGGCTCAAATCCGGGTCCTTGCGCATTGTCACGTGTGTGCTCAACCAAATGCGCCACCACTTGGCCCCAGGGTCCTGACTTCTCTACATTCACACCAACACTTTTTACACATGTCTTTATTTATTTACTTATTTATTGTTATCTTTAACCACAGCACTGCTCAGCTCTGGCTTAGGGTCGTTTAGGGGATTGAACCCAGAACCTTGGAGGCTGCAAGTACGAGAAGTCTAGTGTGCTACTGCTGGCACTAGTCCCCACAGAGAGGAAGAGACACAGAACACCAGGCCGAGGGTGGCAGACTCAAGGTCTCACACATGCAAGTCCTGTGCTCTACACTAAGCCACAGCCCGCTCACGCCGTCCGCATTTAGATCACAGCTTCCACTAGTCTCCTGCAGTCTCTAAGCCCGCACGCACTGCAAGGCCCTCCAGGTAGCCCGTTAGCAGGTTCTTCTGTCTCAAATGTTCCAGGCAGAGTCTCCTCAGTAAAGCCTTCCCTCATCACTCTAGCTGAACCATAGCCCCCAGAAGCCCCAGTCCTACTCAGTCCTCATTCCTTCCCCTCACTTTACTCCCCACCTCCCCCAACAGTCATCCTTGAATCACGGTCAGTCTCCCCTGTTGGGAATGTAACTTTGCTGCTACCTGCACAGTGTGGTATATACAAGAATGATCAGCTATTTGTTGAATGGGTGAAGAAAAGACACCACCAATGAGCCCAAGTGGCTATTATATGAATGTTCCAAGTTATAGCAGATTATGATGCAGAAAAAGTTGAATCAATCAAATAATCAACCCCCAAAAATCTCCACGTAGGGAGAGAGTTCCACCACGTATTGTCAAGTTAGTAAAACAAGAACTTCCAGAGGGAAAGGTGTTTGACTATGTTACCTTTTTAAAAATCCAGGGGGCCAGGTGGTGACACACCTGGTTAAACGCACACATGACAATGCACAAAGACCCGGGTTCAAGCCCCTGGTCCCCACCTTCAGGGGGGAAAGCTTCATGAGTGGTGAAGCAGGGCTGCAGGTGTCTCTCTGTCTTCTTCACCTCAATCTCCCTTTCCCCTCTCAATTTCTCTCTCTCTCTACACAATAATAAAAAAATAAATAATAATACTTTTAAAAAGTCCAATCAATTAGTAAGCTCATAGAAAATGGAAGAACACACACCATATTGCTAGCAGTGGTTATGGGCATGGGGGATACTCTTACTTCTAGAATTTCCTTATTAGTCAGCTCTCAAAAAAGAATTTTTAATCAACAAGAGGAAAGATAGGGAGAGAGAGAACTAGAGCATCACTCTGGCCCATGTTTTTATCTTATTTTGGACAGAGACAAAGATTGAAAAGGAAGGAGGCTAGGGAGAGGAAGAGGGAGTCAGACACCTGCACCACCGCTAGACCGACTGTGAAGCACCCCCTTCTCTCCACCCTGCCCACACCCTCTTTCCTTCCTTTCTCACCCTAATGAAGGGGTGGGCATAGGTTTCATGCATGCATAAAGCAGTCTCGTGGCCTCCTGGTCAGTTTTTAAGATCCACGTCCTCAGTGGAAGGATGAAGAGACATCAGAGCAGACGTCTACATTCACAGTGTTCCCTTCTGTTTCCTGTGGTACTGCCGCATGCTAGCAAGAAGTGAATCGTCCAGTGGTCTGCACACAGCCATGCATGCCCTCTACCCACTGAACAACTGCTTGGTTCCTCCCTGACCTTCCTTTTCCTTACAGTTGCAGCAAGCATGGCCAATCTCCAGAGTTTGACGCGTGTCAAAACACTATTCCAGACTTAAAATTATTTTTGTAAGTCACTGAGACAGCCGACTTGAAGCCGACAGCTCAGTGTCCTCCCGGAGGTTTGATGTGTGTTGGTAAAGTGTTTCAGCACATTAATGAATGGGGGGGGGGGCAGGCGGTGGTGCACCTGGTTAAGTGTACATATTACAGTCTGCAAGGATCCGAGTTCAAACCCCTGGTCCCCACCTGCAGAGGGAAAGCTTTGTGAGTGGTGAAGCACTCAGGGCTACAGGTGTCTCTCTGTCTCTTTACCTCTATGTTCCCTCCCCTCTCAATGTCTCCCTATCCAATACTAAGTAAATATTTAAAAAATAAAGGAAACAAAGAAAGCACAGTGGCTATGGAAGAAGGCTGTGGTGCTGAGTGTCCAACGTCCCAGGTTTAATTCAAGCACCACCATAAGCCACAGCTCTGGTAAAATAACAACAACAACCACAGCTACTGCAAAATAACTCTTTTTAAAAAAAATTTTTTTTATTTGTTATTGGATAAAGACAGAGAGAAATTGAGAGAGAAGGGGGAGATAGAGAGGAAGAGAGACACCTGCAGACCTGTTTCACCGCCTGTGAAGCGACTCCTCTGCAGGTGGGGAGCCGGGGGCTTGAACCGGGATACTAACCTGTCCTTGCTCTTTGCGCCACATGCACTTAACCCGCTGCACTACCGCCCAACTCCCGTAACTCATTAAAAAAAAAAAAAAAAAAAAAAAACACTGCTTTTGGGAGGCCAGGTGATGGTGTATCCTGTTAAGTGCACCCAGCTAAGTACTAAGCATAAGAACCCACGGGGGGGGGGGGGTCAGGCGGTAGCACAGCGGGTTAAGCTCATGTGGCGCAAAGCGCAAGGACCAACGGAAGGATCCTGGTTCGAGCCCCCGGCTCCCCACCTGCAGGGGAGTCGCTTCACAGGCGGTAAAGCAGGTCTGCAGGTGTCTGTCTTTCTCTCCCCCTCTCTGTCTTCCCCATCTCTCTCCATTTCTCTCTGTCCTGTCCAACAATGAACGACATCAACAACGATAATAACCACAACAAGGCTACAACAACAAGGGCAACAAAATGGGGAGAAAAAGATGGCCTCCAGGAGCAGTGGATTCATGGTGCAGGCACTGAGCCCCTGCAATAACCCTGGAGGCAAAAAAAAAAAAAAAAAAGAACCCACAGAAGGATCTGGGTTCAAGCCCCCGGTTCCCCACCTGCAGGGGAGTCACTTCACAAGCGGTAAAGCAGGTCTGCAGGTGTCTGCCTTTCTCTCTATCTTCTCCTCACCTTTCGATTTCTCTTTATCCTATCTAATAAAATGGGGAAAAAAATGTCTGCTAGGAGCAGTGCAAGATTTGTAGTGCTGGTACCAAGCCCCAGCAAAAAAAACAAACAAGCAAACAAACAAACCCCCCCCCCCCCGCTGCCGCTTTTTCTAAACTCTCTAAGGAAAGGAGTCACTTACTTGAACCAGTTGGTGACGGTCATCATCACGTAGAGGGAAGCCAGTGAGAACACGACGTGGAAGTAGGCATAGCTATAGACGGTCCCTTTCTTCTCATCGTAAATGACCCGGGGCCCCTCTTTCACATTCCGCTGCTCTTCGGTTTCTGTGAAGCACAAAACCAAGCCAGCCCAGGTCAGCAAGGAACACTGCACACCTGTCTGTCAGCAAAGCCACTCTTCACGTCAGCCCAGGCCTTGCTGAGTGAAACGGATGGATACCAAGCCAACTGGACCCTAGGGGAACTCTGCTATGTCATAGGTACTGCACTCCAGGTTCATACCCAAGTCTTCCTTAGTGAAAACGGGCGAGCAAACAGCACACCAATGGTAACAGAACAGAAGAAAGTGCTTCCAAGTCACACAACTTAGTATAAGCTTAGAAGGAAGAGAGAGACAGTAGAGAAAAGAGTTCTTAGGCCCCCGAGTTTCTCGAATCTGAGAAGAAAAGGTCAGGGAAGAAATGGTCAAAAAACGAGGTGTCAGAGTCTCCTGGCGTTTTCCAAGCTTTCACCTTACTAACAGCAATGTACATTCACCTTCCTTACGCGCCACTGCGCAACTTAAATAGGAGCCAAAATCGGGACTGACTCTCAGCTGTCAGGCTAACAACACAAACAAAACCCAGCTACCTGGGGCCAGGCGGTGGTGCACCTGGTTAAGTGCACACATTTACAGTGCACAAGGACGCAGGTTCAAGCCCCTGGTCCCCACCCGCAGGGGGTAAGCTTCACGAGTGGTGAAGCAGGGCTGCAGGTATCTCTCTCTCTCCCGCTCTATCTCCCCTTTCCCTCTCAATTTCTCTCTGTCTCTATACAATAATACATAAAAATTAAAAACCCAACTACTCAGTGAGAAAGATATGGAAAGTATATTAAAAATAAAAGTTTTTCTTTTGTTTCCATGGTTTCTCTTTTGCTTCCTTTTTTATTTATTTTCACTCTTTTATTACAGCACTGCTCAGCTCTGGCTTATGGAGGAACCAGGAATTGAACCTGGGACTTCAGAACCTCAGGCCTGGAAGTCATTTACATAAACCACTCTGCTATCTTTCTGGTCCCCAAGTAAACTAGTCTTGGGAGTAAAAGTTTCCCCTCGGCATATGAGGTACGTGAGACTGAATCTCAGTCACCCTCAGACTAGTACTCCCAGTCTGCTGGTCACACACTCAAAAAAAGAAAGTTGTCTCCTTCATTCATCTCACACCTGAGAGAATGGCTTCTGTCAACAAACCAGGAGATGACAGGTGTTAGAGAGGTTGTGGGAGATCTCGGCCTGGAAGAGTGTAAATGGAGAAAAGGAATTCTGCTCCATTGCTGGTGGGATTGCAAACTGGTGAAGCCCTTTTGGAAGACTGTATGGGCAATTCTTAAGCAAATAAAAGTGGAAGTACCTCGTGATGCAATAATATCACTTAGGCATTTATCCAGTGGACGCTCAAACACTAGTTACATGAGAGACATATGCACCTCTATGTTCACAGCTGCATTATTCACAGTAGCCAAAAAGGAGAAGCAGCCTAAATGTCCATCAACAGATGACTGGATAAAATAGTTATAGGATATATATTCTATGGAATACTACTCTGCCATCAAAAAAGATGATGTTGTGTCCTTTCAGACAAAATGGATGGCACCGGAAGTGATGACGCTAGCTAAGTAAGTAAAGAAAAGGAAGATAACCACCAGATGGCTTCACTCCTAGTAGAATTTACAGATCTCAATCACACAAACTTTCCTCCCAATTCTCCCCCCCAAAAAAAACACCCCAAACAAAACAGAAGCAAGCAACCTGTAAGACTTGTGAGAACTCTGGTGGTTCTCTTTGGGAGGTGGGAGGACGGGGATATGGAAGGTTAGTGGTGGGTGTGGTGTAGAGCTCTACATTGTAATCTTACAATCGTGTAACACACTATGCATCACAAATAAAACGGTTGTAAATAAAAGCAAAGAAAGAGAGCTGTCCTGACGTATCGCACCAAAGTAAAAGACTCTGGGGTGGGTGGGTGGGGAGAATACAGATCCAAGAAGGATGGCAGAGGACCTAGTGGGGGTTGTATTGTTATATGGAAAACTGGGAAATGGGATGCATGTACAAACTATTGTATTTATTGTCGAATGTAAAACATTAATTCCCCAATAAAGAAATTAAAAAAAAAAAAAGAAAGAAAGAAAGAAAGCTGTCTACTTACCCTCTCCATCAGAACCGAAGCAAAAACAGCACCGAGCAATCTGAGAAAAGAAAACCAACAATGTCAGGGGCTTGCTTTTGTTTCTTCTCTCACCACAGGGTAGAGCCTGAAGCCCCTGCCAATGGCAAAGCTTCCCTGTGTGAGCTCCGTCCCACCTCTCCTTCCCCCCCCATCTGGCCAGGGAGCTTGTAGCTTAGGTTTTAACCTTGGCAGAAGCCTTGGGTAGAAGGACAGGGTCTCTAATAATTCACGCAGTGGGCCCAGTTCTTGGTTCTTCTGAAGCTTAATTTACCACGTGAAATTATGAGCTCTCGCTTTCCAAGGTGTATCCCGGTGACTCAAGAAGCACAAGCCAGCTCCATGCTTGCAAGCTTTCCAGTTCAGAAGGAAACACTGGGGGTGTTGTTGTGTTGTTGTTGTTTTTTTTTTTTTCCCAATGGAATGAAAAGAAAAATATCCTCTCCCAAATCTAACCTAGAGCTTTTACTCTGTACACAACGGGGATATTGAAAACTGTAACTGCCCGGCCTCAGCAGGTGGCGGCACCCCAGTCAGTGGTGAGAACAAATGCCTCCCTTTCAGAGACCATTCTCTCTCTTCTGCAGAAGAGGCGGTAACCTTTCAAATGCAGCACAGTATTTTCTTTTTTTTTTTTTTTAAGTGACAGAGCCAGGTGAGTGGTGCTGGCAGATTGACAACCCTTCACAAGGGTTCACTATCTGTCCATCAGGTGCAGCAAAGAAGCTCCCCGGAGACCCAGCTGCAGAGTGAAGTGGCAGTCTCTGGACAGACACCAGGGCTCTTCCGTCACAGGGAAAGCCATCAGAACGCAGCCTGGGGCCAGTGCCATGTGGGGCAAGCAGCAGGATGGGAGGCAGCAGCTGGGTTTTAGGCAGCAGTGCTAGGGACAGACTCTGGCAGACGGTTGGCAAATTGAACCTGGAGGGTTTTAATGACTTAAACAGTGGTTGGACCATGGAAGTGGCTTAGCACCCATAGTACTAAGCGCCAAGGACCCACACAAGGATCCAGGTTCCAGCCCCTAGTTCCATCACAGGCAGTGATGCAGGTCTGCAAGTGTCTACCTTTCTCTCTCTCCCCTCTCAAGTTCTCTCTGTCCTGTCCAATAAAATGGGGGGGGGGGGGAGGCTTCCAGGAGCAGTGGATTTGTAGTGCAGGCACTGAGCCTCAGCTCAGGACTTAAACCTTTCTGAGGATAAAATCCTACTGGGTTTCTTGCACTTCTGATTTACGGTGGTGCTGAGGATTGAACCTGGGACCTCCGGTGCCTGAGGCAGGCACTCCTACTGCTGCTATCTGTTGGTCTCCTCACTGGGAGCTTTATGAGGACCTAATCTATTCACACCTGCAGAACTAGTGCAGTGCCTGCCATATGTGTCTTAACAATCAAGTCTTAAGTCATCACTAGAAACTCCCTTTCTGCTCGTGGGGGCAGGGCAGGGATGAGTCTTTTTCTGTGTTCATCTGACTGTGGCTTCCTGGGTCACACTGAGGATTCCCCAAATGTTATGTCTGCAATGAGTAAGACAATAACAGGCATTTATTTTTCAGACTGACAGGCACCTGCTAACCATCTCTATTACGAATACTCACTATTCCCAGTTCTTTTCCCAGTGAAACATCCCCTAAATAGAACTAATACAGCTCAATAACTGCAGTGCACACAGTTCTCTCTCTCTCTTTCTCTCTCCTCCTCTTAAACTGCATAGTTATTCAGTATGTTTCTTTCTCTGTACAAAAATCTTGGTTTTTTGTTTTTTTTTTCTATGAAGAAAAAAAGGGATCACAGAATGCAGATTACAAACAAACACCAGAAGCCTTCCTGGAAATCGGGTCCTCTGAGACAGAGCGGGAGAAGAAGGGGATGATCTTACCTCCAGTTCAGGAGCCGCATAGCGGCCCTGCAGAGCATCGGAACTTGACCTTGTTGTGGATGTCAGACTAAGAAACAAAACGGCAGAGCGGTGTGAGGCCATATCCAACAAAGGGAAGAGTCCCTGGCTGGTGTCCCAGGGAGAGAGGCTGGCTATGACCTATCATCTTGGTTGCTTAAACAAAAGTAGTCTGAATTTAATATCTCATTTGATTCTAAAGCGGGTCCCAATCATCCTACACAAAGATAAGTTTCTAAGAAATAAGCTGTATGCCAGAGTTGAGTGGTGCTCTGGTGTCTCCCTCTCTCTCTCTCTCATTATATATAGTGCAGTGGGTTAAGCGCACGTGACACAAAGTGCATGGACAGGCAAGGATCCCAGTTCGAGCCCCCGGCTCCCCACCTGCAGGGGAGTCGCTTCCCAGCGGTGAAGCAGGTCTGCAGGAGTCTGTCTTTCTCTTCCCCTCTGCCTTCCCTTCCTCTCTCCATTTCTCTCTGTCCTATCTAACAATGACAACATCAATAACAATAATAACTATAACAACAATGAAAAACAAGGACAACAAAAGAGAAAATAAATAAAATATTTTTAAAAATAAAATAAATCTTAATATTACCAATTAGTTCTATTACCTTGGTTTTTTACTACTGCTGTTTACCCCTCTGCCCTCAAATGCCAAAATAATTATTTTGATTTACTAGTTCCATATATGAGGTATCAAGAATAATTAAGAACCCACAGATGGCAATAAATTCAAAGACATGAACCACCAAGGTGATAGCCATTTATGTTGACAATTAGCCTATAGTATAAATCTTTTAAAAATATTTTTATTGTATTGTATTTATTATTGAATACAGACAGAGAGAAATCGAGAGGAAGGGGGGATCGAGAGGGAGAGAGACAGAGAGACACCTGTAGTGCTGTCTCACCACTCATGAAACTTTCCCCTTAAAGGTGGGGACCAGGGGCTTGAACCTGGGCCCATGTGCACTGTAATATGAGCACTTAACCACATGTGCCACTGCCTGGCCCCAGTAGAAATCTTTTGTTAAGAAATTCAACACAGAATATATATATTTTTTTCTCTCCAGGGATTCTACTGCTCCTGGAGGCCATCTTTTTCCCATTGTTACTGTTGTTGTTGGCTAGGACAGAGAGAAATGGAGAGAGGAGGGGAAGACAGAGAGGGGGAGAGAAAGACAGACACCTGCAGACCTGCTTCACCGCTTGTGAAGCGACCTCCCTGTAGGTGGGGGAGCCAGGGGCTCAAACCGGGATCCTTGCGCTGGTCCTTGAGTTTCGCACCCCATGGGCTTAACCCACTGTGCTACCACCCGGCCCTCACAACTTGAAATTTTTATACATTGAAGTACAATGGGAAAGATGGGAAACATACCTGCAGCCTAAATGGGAAACAGCCACTGTCAAAGAAAAGCTTCCCTGCCAGTGAAATAGGTGCCTCTCTATCTTTCATTTTTCTCCCTATAGTTCTCTTGCAAGTGCTGTAAAGGTGGAAAGTCCTGCCCAAAGCATCTGAATGAAACAAGGTTTGCTTCTGTATCACACGTCTCTTGGCGGCGCCATCTTGCCACCTTAACAGCACTGTCCCTTTCAACGTGAAAGAGAAGGGAACTTCCTGTCTCTGGACCAGACACAGAATGAGTGCGTATGCAATTCTTGGTATTCTTCCCATCAACAGCAGAACACATGGTATTTCTCTTGGGTTAGAAAGTTGGCACCTACTATTTCTCCCTCACTCTGTACTCTCTTGCCCGCCAATAATGCTTTTCAGCAACTGATAATCAGCCACTTTTGAAGGACTGCAACATATATTTACCTTACTTGGCCCATAGAAAACCAAAGAAGACAGATCAAGACTTCATGCTGTAAAATGAACTTCTTATGTCAGGTTATTTTCTTTCTTCCTCAGATGGTATTTAGCTTGCTTGGAATCTATATAAATTCTCCTACTGAACTGTTATGTGGAAAATTGGGAAATGTGTGGTCCAGGAGGTGGCACAGTGGGTAAAGCACTGGACTCTCTCAAGCATGAGGTTCTGAGTTCAACCCCCGGCAGCACCTGTTCCAGTGACGTCTGGATCCTTCTCTTTCTCCTCCTATCTTTTTCATTAATAAATAAATAAAATCTTTAAAAAAGAATATTGGGAAATGTTATGCCTGTAGAAACTATTGTATTGTACTGTCGACTGTAGACCATTAATCCCTCAATAAAGAAATTTAAATAAATAAATTCTCCTACTGTTTTTTTTTTAAAGCCAGCAAGGATAGCCTCTGATAACTTCTGAGACTTACCAGGAATACAAGATGCATCCAACCAAGAGAGTTGTTCCCAGTCCAGCCACCAGGGTTTTGTCTCTGTACAGGTCCTGACCAAAATGAGGCGCACAGATCGTAACGTTCTTCCCATGCTCATCCAGAACTTGGAACAGAAAAGCAGAGCGATTATTTTAGAAAAGCCTGTTTGGGGATCAGGCAGTGGCACACCTGACTAAGCGCACACATTACAGTGCACAAGGACCCAGGTTCAAGGCCCTGGTCCTCACCTGAAGGGGGAAAGCTTCACGAGTGACTGAAGCAGGGCTGCAGGTGTCTATGTCTCCCCCCTCACTACCTCCCTGTCCTCTCTCAATTTCTCTCTGTCTCTATCCAATAATAGCCAAAAAAAAAGAAAGAAAAAAGAAAATCCCAGGGCTGGGTGGTGGCACACCTGGTTAAGTGCACACACTGGATGTGAGGGCGATCTGGCTGCGACATCTGTCACCCCAGTGATTGCCAGGGTTGATTTGGCTGATCTGGCTGGCTAGGCGGGTGTCCCCTGCCTCCCTCACCGCTCCATGTGTGTCCCTCCCCAAGCTGCTTGGTCGAAGAGGACGGCCTTCCCCGAATAGAGACGGACCGGTCTTCGGTCAGGGGTGTACGAGTAGCTGCGCTCCCCTGCTAGAACCTCCAAACAAGCTCTCAAGCACACACTTAACGGTGCGCAAGGACCCAGGATCAAGCCCCTGGTCCCCACCTGCAGGGGGAAAGCTTCACGAGTGGTGAAGCAGGGCTGCAGGTGTCTCTCTGGCTCTCTCCCTATCTCCCCCTTCCTCTCAATTTCTGGCTACCTCTAGCTAATAAATAAAGACAATAAAAAATTTAAATAAAAAGAAAAAAGAAAAGCCCATTTTAACTCTCACAAATGCAGTCCTTTTCCAACGCTCAGGTAGCTTAGAACAGAGTGCTAGGAGCTCCTCTGCTGCAAAGTCTGATTAGACTGTGGCGATTTTTAACCCACTCCCCTCACACCCTGCTACCTTCTCAGAACAGGAGCCCAGACTGCAATTCAGTGCTAAAGAGTTCTTCAATGCTAGGACCATGGAAGGGTCTGTTCTTTCTCACTACCATTCAATCGACAGTAAAAAATAAATGTAGGGGGGCCGGGCGGTGGTGCACCTGGTTGAGTGCACATGTTACAGTGCGCAAGGACCCAGGTTTAAGCCCCAGGCCCCCACCTGCAGGGGGAAAGCTTCAAGAGTGGTGAAGCAGGGCTGCAGGTGTCTCTCTGGCTCTCTCCCTATCACCCCTTCCCTCTCTAGTTCCAGCTGTCTTTTTCCAATACATACATAAAGATTAAAAAAAAAAAAAGTAGGGGGTTGGGCAGTGGTAGCACAGTGGGTTAAGCACACATAGCATGAAGCGCAAGGACCAGTGTAAGGATCTTGGTTTGAGCTCCTGGCTCCCTACCTGCAGGGGGGCGTCACTTCACAGGTAGTGAAGCAGGTATGCTGGTGTCTATCTTTCTCCCCCCCTTTCTGTCTCCCCTTCTCTCTCCATCTCTCTCTGTCCTATCCAACAAAAACAACATCAATGACAACAATAACAACAATGACACTAACAAGGGAAGGCAACAAAATGGGAAAAAATGGCCTCCAGGAGCAGTAGATTCAAGGTGCAGGCACTGAGCCCCAGCAATAACCCTGGAGGCAAAAACAAACAAACAAACAAAATAAATGTATGTCCACTTTTCAGACTAGAAAAATCACTCCAGAAACATGCTCACGCTCAGTGTCTGAAGTTAGACTAAAATTATTACTGGCGCTGACATTTGAAATAGTAAGCATAACTGAATACCCTCATTTAAAAAATCTTTATTCTTAGGCTAGTGAAAAGTCTTATTTTAAAAACTGACCAAAATATGTACTTTCCTAATTCAGTAGCACCACTTGAAATTAAAAATAAAACTTTTTTTTCTTTTGAATGATACCTATCATCAAGAAAAATAATTGTAAAACAGCTAAAAGCCACATTAAGCTAAAGCCAGAAGAAATATATACAATTATAAAAATATTTTGAAACTATTAGATTTAAATAAACATAAGAATCTTGAATGAGCTTAAGTAACTTAAATCCACAATAGTCTACAGTTAACATATAACCCTCAGGTTTCTTATTATATGAATATATAGTAAGTATATATTAAGTACAAAATTACCAGTTTGTACTATAATTACATAAGCAAGATCCATGCCTATTCTGTGTTATATGCAGAAAGAGCATAGAAGTCAAGCTAGGAAAACTTATGAACCAATATTACTCCAATAAGTATGTAACAAAGGAAAGAAAAGTTGATCTTTTACTAGTAAGGCTGAGCAGAACTTTGTACCAACACCCTAAAATACAACAGTGTTTCAGAGTTCTCAAACAATTCATTGCAACAGCTCTACGAAACCCTCACATCTGCAGTGTGCTGGGAAACACACACACATCTCAACTGAATTCTCCTTTCATTTTAAAAGCTTCCCAGGGTGTGAGCAAGTTTTCGTGCAGCGGGTTAAGTGCACATGGTGGGAAGCCCAAGGACCGGCTTAAGGATCCCAGTTCGATCCCCCAGCTCCCCATCTGTAGTGGGAACACTTCACAAGCGGTGAAGCAGGTCTGCAGGTGTTTGTCTTTCTCTCCCCCTCTCCGTCTTCCCCTTCTCTCTTGATTTCTCTCCGTCCTATCCAACAACAACGACCACAATAATAACAATAACAACAATAATAAACAACAAGAGCACCAAAAGGGAAAAAGTGGCCTCTAGGAGCAGTGGATTCGTAGCGCAGGCACCGAACCCCAGAAATAACCCTAGAGGAACAAAAATAAAAGGGGTGGGTGGGTGGTGGCACACCTGGTTGAGCATACATGTTACAGTGATCAAAGACCCAGGTTCGAGACCCCAGTCACTACCTGCAAGGGGATAGCTTTGTGAGTGGTGAAGCAGGGCTGCAGGTATCTCTCTCGGTCTCTCTTCCTATCAACCCCCCCTTCCCTCTCAATTTCTGGCTGTCTCTTTTTAATAAATAAATAAAGAAAGATTAAAAAAAAATTTTAAAAACCCACAAAACCTCCCAGGTACTGTTTGTTTTTGATGTGGAAATTTGAGTTTTCTTCTTTTTTAAACTTTATCTATTTTGGACAAAGAAACTGAGAGGGAGGTGGGAGGTAGAGGAGGAGAGATAGAGACACCTACAGCACTGCTTTACCTCTCATGATGCGTCTCCCACCCCCCGGCAGGTGGAGACCGTGGGGCTTGAACCAGGTTCCTTGTGCACTGTAATGCGTGCACCTAACCAGGTGCACCACCACCGGACCCTGAAAATGCGGGTCTATTTCTTTTTTCTTCATGTTTCCCTTAATAATGAGCTACAAAATGGTAAGATGGCAGGGATATATTGGGTTGTCAGAAAAACCAGGAAACATTTTTGCATGGAAAAATACCTCCTGAATTTCCTGACAATCTACTAGGTCTGCACCACAGCCTCCGCCCCAATCCTATGCCTGCCCCAAATATCGTTCATAGTTCCCAAGAAGTCTTAAGAGAGTTCAGCTACGTTTGTCTTTCCCCATCTTGTTTATTTCACTATGCATGGTCACTTCTAGTTCAATAAAAATGAGTCAACTGAATTTTTAAAAAATATTCATTTATTTATTCCCTTTTATTGCCCTTTTTAAAAAAAATGTTGTAGTTATTATTGTTGTTGTTATTGATGTCGTGATTATTGGATTGGCCAGAGAGAAATGGAGAGAGGCGGGGGAGACAGAAGGGGAGAGAAAGACAGACACCTGCAGACCTGCTTCACCACCTGTGAAGCGACTCCCCTGCAGGTGGGGAGCCGGGGCCTAAAACCAGGATCTTCACGCTGGTCCTTGAGCTTTACACCACGTGCGCTTAACCCGCTGCGCTACCGCCAGATGCCCTCAACTGAATTCTTAAAAGTTACTCTCAAATAATCTGAAGTAATGTCTTGTCAAAATAAAAATTAACATTCTTATTTGAAAGCGGGGAGGAGTAGTAGGTGAACTCTATACATGTTACTCAAGAGGCTTTTAACCCAGGCAGCTGGACTCCAAACCTCATGTCTGTTCTGCTGTTTCTAGAAATGCAGGTCATTTATAACGAGTGACCTGGGACTGGAGAGCTCACCCAGTAAGACAGGCACCAGATCCTGCTCCAAGTCCTGCAATGGAATCCTGATACTACCTGGGAGTCCCCCGGGCACCAGGAGAACTCCACACAGATGGTGGAGCAGTGACAACGTATCCTTCCCCCTGCCTCCCTGCCTCTCTCTTTGAAATAATAAAAAGAACAAAAGTTGCATGAAGAGACCCAGAACTGCTTAAAACAAAACAGAACAAAACAAAATCAAAAGCAGTTAAACTATCAAAAGTCAACGGCAAGGAAAAATTTTTGCTGACTGCTAGGGAAAGGAAAAAAGTTACATTCAAGGCAGAGCTGTAAGACTTTCATCAGATTGCTCTTTATAAACTCTAGAGGCCAGGAGAGAGAGGAGTGACATATTCAAAGATCTAAAGGAGAGGGAATTCCAGCCATGAATTATCTTGCAAAATTATCCTTCAAATCTGAGGGAGAAATAAAGATTTTCTCAAATATTCAAGAACTAAAGGAATTTGCCACAATCAACCCTCCCTTACAAGAACTACTGAACCGAGTCCCACAAGAAAGGAAGCAAAGTAAGACACGTTCCAAACACCGAATTGCAGATGCTACCATGATGCCAACCTGACTCCCCCAGACAGACGAACTCACCGCCAATGTGCCCTGGAACCCCACCTCTCCAGGGCTCTACCCCACTAAAAGATGGGGACAGGCTGGGAGTGTGGATCCACCTGTCAATGCCCATGTCCATCAGAGAAGCAATTACAGAAGCCAGACCTTCCACCTTCTGCATCCCATAATGACCCTGGGTCTGTACTCCCAGAGGGATAAATAATAGGAAAGCTTCCAATGGAGGGGATGGGATATGGAACTCTGGTGGTGGGAAATGTGTGGAATTTTACCCCTCTTATTCTACGGTTTTGTCAATATTTTTCTATTTTACAAATAAATTTTTAAAAAGCATAAAAAAAAAAGCAAAAGAGCAAAGGATAGATGCTTCAAGGTTCCATAGCAAATGGTAGGGTTGGGCTCAAACCCTATCCCTGCTTTCCACAGATGTCCTCTTTCTAGCCTCTGTTGCAGTCAGAGAAATGGCCACGTGAACAGGACATTAGCTAGATCCCTTTTCTGTTCTGTTTTGTGCTATTCCTTTATCTAAGCAACAGCTTAGAAAGACATATTCTTTCCTCCACAAACGGAAGTCTTCATACCACAAGCAGGAGATTCCTGACGAGATCAGCTTACCTACTTCCACAGGTTTGCTGGACAGAGCCGAGAACGTGAGGTATGTCACATAGCAGCTTATGAGACCCGACTGCAGTAATCCAGAATGTGGCTGTCCTGGGAAATGACAGGCGACAGGGTTTTAAGACAGCGTTTAAAATTTCAGCAGCAGGAAAAACATACTTCAAAAACTCACGAGCCCACCTCTACAGGAATAATGAATCATATATTGCACATATTAAAATGGTCTCAGCACATAAGACATTTTTAGGGCAAGGTATACAAACCAGTATGTTGAGTTCTCTATCAACACTTGATTTTTCATAAAAACTGCAACAGTACTTAAGCCCATCAGCCTGAGGTATATTAAAATTAATTATTAAATCACATGATCTCAGGGAAAAAAAAAACATTCATTGTGGTTGATACCACAAAGCTTAGTAGGGAAACTTAACAGTTTTGTTTTTTTTCATTTTTTTTTTTTCCTCCAGGGTTATTGCTGGGGCTCGGTGCCTGCACCATGAATCCACCGCTCCTGGAAGCCATTTCCCCCCCCTTTTTGTTGCCCTTGTTGTTGTAACCTCGTTGTGGTTATTATTGTTGCCATTGTTGATGTTGTTCATAGTTGGATAGGACAGAGAGAAATGGAGAGAGATGGGGAAGACAGAGAGGGGGAGAGAAAGACAGACACCTGCAGACCTGCTTCACTGCCTGTGAAGCGACTCCCCTGCAGGTGGGGAGCCAGAGGCTCGAACTGGGATCCTTACGCTGGTCCCTGCGCTTTGCGCCACATGCGCTTAACCCACTGCGCCACCGCCCCGACCCCTGAAACTTAACAGTTTTACGGAGCAGGGAAGAGCCACCAGACACTTACATTCTACCACAGGGAGTGTGTGTGTGTGTGTGGGGGGGGCAAACTCTTATCTGGCAATGGACAAAACAGCTTTGGGAGTAGGGGTTCGGGGCCAAAAAGGAAGGCAGCCAGGTTTTAGTGTTTATTGGAAGAAGTGTCTTAATGCCACTAACACTGTAGGTGTTTAGATGGGTCAAAGTTATCAGGTTGTGATGAAAAGAAAAAAAAAGGGTCCTTTCGGTGGAGCCAATTTTTCAAAATACTTAAATTTATGAAAAGGTTTAGTTTTGCTGAGTCTTCACCAAGATCAGATTTGTTTGCAGAATTAGATTATTATAATAAATAGGCCTTTTATTATTATTTTTTTAAATAGGCCTTTTTATCATGTTGCTCTCTGGCAGAGGAATAAGACCTACCTTAGCAATCAAGGACACTAAGCCAAGTATCTTAAAATAGTAGAGCTATTTTAAAAGGTAAAGATTTAGCCCAAGGCATATTTTCACATGAATACTAACATTTTAGGAAATTCTTAACCAATGGAGTATTAGGACTAGGAGAATAATACTTTCAGTTTCAACAGCAGACTGGAATTTTTAGTACAGAAAAATAAATGGACTTATTCAACACTAATTATCTTTGGGAGAAAGGCGTATTTGTTTGTTTACATATGAATAAGGGAGAAATTCAGAGCTTCACTCTGAATTATCTGAAAGTGAGGCTATCATGGGCTTTGCAAATGAGTCTAGCCATACTTCTCAGACATTTTTTTTTTTATTATTGCTTTTTGATGCGGTAGAGAGAGTTTCAGGCAGACAGAAAAGCCAGAGCACCGCTCAAGCATACGGGACACCAGGAGTTGAACCAGAAATTCCAGCACAGAAGTCTGTCACTCTCACCAGGTGCCTTTACAAGTCTCTACTCTACAAGGGATCCAGAGGCTACAGTTTACCAGCCATATTTTCCTTTTCCTATATACAAACCTGAATGTCATGTGTATTTTTTCACTTGTAGGGCAAAAGAACTACAAGAAACATTAGACAAAGGACATTTCCCTCTATAACCAAAAACAGCACATCCTGAAAGACAACATATACCCGTCCCTTTTTTTTTTCTTTTCTTCTGGGATTTATTTACTTATGAGGGAAAGAGAGGAAGAGGTAAGAAGGAAGGAAGGAAGGAAGGGAGGGAGGGAAGAAGGAAGGAAGGGAGGGAGGGAGGGAGGAAGGAAGGAAGAAAGAGGGAAAGAAAGAAAGAAAAGAGAGAGGAAGGAAGGGAGGAAGGGAGGGAGGCAGGGAGGGAGGGAGGACAAGAGCGTCCGTCCGGCACATGTGACGCCAGGTATCAAACTCAGAAGCTCATGGTCGACAGTCCAAACCTCTGTTCACTGCGCCACCTCCAGGATGCACATATCTGCTAAAGCCCTTTCCAACCCCAAGGTCTTTTTTTTTTTTTTTTTTGGCTTGGAAACAACATTAAGTAAAGGTCAGGCTCAGAGGCATTGGCAGGGCTGAAAAGGACTGGGGTCTGAGGAAGGTTGGCCATGGAGCCAGATGCCGGCTGAGCAGTAATCAGATTTCCTGCTTCCGGACAGATAGGCCCGCCTGTCGCTAATTTCTAATCCATGGGCTCTTAGTGAAAGAGGACTGAAGAACAGAGATTTGCAGTCTTTTCAAGAAAGTTTCACAGGGAGATACCAGGAAAGCACTTACTATACACAAAGGGCATTTTACATTTAAAGGTTCCTTGTGGCTCATTATTTAATAAGGGCCGTAGCTTTCACCCTAATTATTGACTTAATTATCTAGATTTCTTCCTGGATGTGGCACATACTTGATGGTCATGTTTAGTCCCAGTGTGGGATAGGAAGAGACCATTAAAATACCATCCTTCCTAGGGGCCGGGGGTAGCATGCCTTGTTAAACGCACATAATGCAAAGCGCAAGGACCCACACAAGGATCCTGGATCGAGCCCCCGGCTCCCCACCTGCAGATGGGTGACTTCACAAGAGGTGAAGCAGGTCTGCATGTGTCTCTCTTTCTCTCCTCCCCTCCCCTCTCAATTTCTTTCTATCCTATCGAACAACAACAATGGGAAAAAATGGCCTCCAGGAGCAGTGGATTCCTAGTGAGCCCCAGAGAAAACCCTGGAGGCTAATTAATTAATTAATTAAAGCACCATCTTTCCTGTAACGAATTCACCTCTCACCAGCCAAAAAGTGACCATGGATGTGAAAACTCCTGGTGACGTCTGTTCAAAGACATTTACTAGACATATAAATAAGGAAAGACGGGAGAAACAGCGCTTACGATTCTGGACACAGGGTGAGATGGCCACCATTGAAATCAGCAGACACAGGCCTCCATTTATCCCCAAGAGAATCTTGTTCTCCATGCAACCATCTTTCTGGGTATAAAACACTGCCAAGAAAATCAGGCCCCCGGTGGCGACGGAGTACATGATGAGGGTCACCAGGGCCAGGGAGGCGTACCATAGCCTGTTGCTCGCCGTGCCTGCAGTCCTGTCTCGGCAAAGGACACAAGAGGAAGAGAAGTTGAAGTCAGTGAGTCTCTGCCCACAGTTTGCATTAACGGAGGCTATCGGGTCCCATGGAATCACTAATAGTTTTCTTAAAGTTCTATCACTCTACGGATGACTACAGGAGAGCATTAAAGGTAGACGATACTGGTAATTCTGCTAAAAGAATTCTTCGCTTAAGGGGGCTGGGTGGTGGCACACCAGGTTAAGTGCACATATTATGAAGCACAAGGGCCTGGGTTCAAGCCCCTGGTCCCCGTCTGCTCCCCACCTACAGGAGGCCCACTTTAAGAACAGTGAAGGAGGTTGGCAGGTGTCTGTCTTTCTCTTCCTCTATCTCCCCACCCTCTCTAAAAATTAGGAAATGAAAAAGAAATGGCCTCAAAAAGCAGTGGACTCATAGTGCAGGCACCAAGTTCTAGCTATAACCCTGGTGGTAATGAAAGAAAGAAAGAAAGAAAGAAAGAAAGAAAGAAAGAAAGAAAGAAAGAAAGAAAGAAAGAAAGAAAGAAAGGGAGAAAGACAGAAAGAGGAAAGGAAAGGAAAGGGAAGGGAAGGGAAGGGAAGGGAAGGGAAGGGAAGGGAAGGGAAGGGAAGGGAAGGGAAGGGAAAGAAAAGGTGGTGGCACACCTGGTTGAGTGCACATGTTACAGTGCATAAGGACTCAGGTTCAAGCCCCCAGTCCCCACCTGCAGGGGGAAAGCTTTGCAGGCAGTGAAGCAGGGCTGCAGGTGTCTCTCTCCCTCTCTATCACCCCCTTTCCTCTCAATTTCTGGCTGTCTCTATCCAATAAATAAAGATAATAATAAAAAAAACTTTAAAAAAAGAAAGGAAAGAAAGAATTCTTGGTTTAAACTTAGAATATTTCTTTTTCTAAATACAAAGAATTTTGTCTTTGACTTAATGGTTCAACTGCAGTGAGTATCGACAAAACATTATTCTAGTTTCTCCACTGTAAATCTGAATTATCCTGAGATAAATTTTGGCAGAATTAAAAAAAAGAAAATTGGGTTTTTTAAATGGATCCTGAAGGAGGAGGGATTAAAGTTAATAACTTTTACTGATGTCTCTTTCTTTTACCTCCTCCCCCAGGGGACTGTTTGACTCTGGTGTACGGAGGTATTGGGAATTGAACCTGGGACCTCAGAGCCTCAGGCATGAAAAATCTGTGGTGTAAACTGCCATGCTATCTCCCTGATATGCCCATCTTCTCTTTAAGGAGAGGAACAAATTAAGTTCACTCAGAGAGAAGTAGACTAATGTCAGGCCTTTTGTTTTTAATCCCTACACTACGGTGTATGATGATCAGTAATGAGACCATTTCTATAAAATAATGCTGAATCCAGAAAGGGAAGAATCTTGATGTGAAAAGAAAATCAGAAAACCATAAAAAAAAATTTCAAGACATTTATAGTAAAAAAGCTTACTAAAGGGAGTCAGGCGGTAGCACAGCAGGTTAAGTGCATGTGGTGCAAAGTGCAAGGACCTGCATAAGGATCCCGGTTCAAGCCCCTGGCTCTCCACTTGCAGGGGGGTCGCTTCATAGGTGGTGAAGCAGGTCTGGAGGTGTCTATCTTTCTCTCCCCCTCTCTGTCCTCTCCTCCTCTCTCCACTTGTCTCTATCCTATCTAACAATGACATCAATAACAACAATAACTACAAGGGAAAACAAGGACCACAAAAGGGAAAATAAGTATTTTTTTAAAAAAAGCTTAGTAAGGTGCCTTCTAGTTAACATAAATAGCAATAAAGGGGGGTGGGCAGGCAGTGGTGCACCTGGTTAAGCATTCACATTACAGTGTGCAAGGACCCAGGTTTGAGCCCCTCCCCCCCCCCCCCCGCAGGTAGGGAGTGAGGCTCGAACCTGAGTCCTTGCACATAGTATTATATGTGCTTAACAGGTGCACCACAACCTGGCACTGTCCCTTTTATTTTCATTTTAGTTTTTAAATTTCTTTATTGGGGGATTAATGTTTTACATTCAACAGTAAATACAATAGTTTGTACATGCATAACATTTCCCAGTTTTCCACATAACAATACAACCCCCACCAGGTCCTCCTCTGCCATCATGTTTCAGGACCTGAACCCTGCCCCCACCCCCACCCCAGAGACTTTTACTTTGGTGCAAGACACCAACTCTGTCCAAGTTCTGCTGAGTGTTTTCTCTTCTGATCTTTCTTTTCAACTTCTGCCTATGAGTGAGAATATCCCATGTTCATCCTTCTGTTTCTGACTTATCTCACTTAACATGATTTCTTCAAGCTCCAAGAAGGGCTGAAAATGGTAAAGTTACCATTTTTAATAGCTGAGTAGTATTCCATTGTGTATACAGACCACAACTTGCTCAGCCACTCATCTGTTGTTGGACACCTGGGTTGCTTCCAGGTTTTGGCTATTACAAATTGTGCTGCCAAGAACATATGTGTACACAGATCTTTTTGGATGGATGTGTTGGGTTCCTTAGGATATATCCCCAGGAGGGGAATTGCAGGGTCATAGGGTAGGTCCATTTCTAGCCTTCTGAGAGTTCTCCAGACTGTTCTCCACAGAGGTTGGACCAACTGACGTTCCCACCAGCAGTGCAGGAGGGTTCCTTTGACCCCACACCCTCTCCAGCATTTGCTGCTGCTACCTTTTCTGATGTGTGACCTTCTCCCAGGAGTGAAGTGGTATCTCATGGTTGTCTTTATTTGCATTTCCCTGACAGTCAGAGGCTTGGATTTTCACTTTATTCTTGCAGTGTCAGAGCTTAGCACAAGGGCAATTCTACCACGTGGTGGATTTTGTCGTGTCCCCGAGTGTGGTGAGGAGACACCGAGTCCTCCTCTACCATGTGTGGCGCCTCTTCTGTGTCACCCAGGGTGTCCCATGTGTCATCAGGTTTGAACCTGGAACCTCACATGTGGGAAGGTCTGCCCCCAAGAGGTGAGTGCTTTCCGGGCACTATTGACTACAGATTCCCAGGCCTTTGATTATATGATTTGCCTCAAAAGCACAGCACTCTTAACGCTTTCCATGGAAAAATAAAAATGCTTTTTCTTCTATTATTATTATTATTATTATTATTATTAATTTTAAATATCCTGAAAGTGCGAAGATCCCAAAGGCAATAGGACAGATATGCTACGGACCGGCAGACCAGGAGACCGTGGGTTTTAATGTCTCTGGTCCTCTGGCTTTCAGCAAATCACTTGACCTCTCAGACTTAGGTTTTCACACCTGTGATGTGCTTAGAGTAGTATTTTAAAAATTTTTAATTTATTATTTGATTGAGGCAGAGAGAAATTGAGAGGGAAGAGGGAGGTAGAGGACACACACACACACACACACACACACACACACACACACACACTCGGAGAGCCCTGGAGGAGGACCCTTCACGATCGGTGAAGACGATCTGGTCTGCAGGTGTCTATTGTTCTCTCTCCTTCTCTATCTCCTACTTGCCTCTCAATTTCTCTGTCTTATCCAATAAAGTGGAGAAAGAAAAAAAGGGGGGCGAGGAGAGGATGGGAATGGTCACTGGGACTGGTGGATTCACAGTGCCAGCATGGAGTCCCAGGTCTAACCCTGGTGGCAGGGAAAAGAAAGGAAGGAAGGGAGGGAGGGAGGAGAGGTGATGTGACAACCACAACAACTAAGCACAGGGACCAGGATGTGGCACACCCAGTAGAGCGCCTGCATGATCTCGCAGAAGGACTTCGGTCCCTGGACCTCACCTGCAGGTGGAAAGCTTCGCCGTGGTGCTGCAGTGCTGTAAGTGTGTCTCCTCCTTTCTAGCACTCTCTCCTCCTCTTTTCTCTCTCCCCCACCTCATCCTCTATCAAAAACTATAAACAAACCCCTTTTCAATTAAATGAATTTACATGAAGATAACGATATTGGTGAGATCCCTGTACCACCATAAACGCAGCTAAGCAGTCAGTGCTCTGGTTAAAAAAAAAAATGATCATTTTTTTTGCAATGATCATTTCTTGCAAAGCTCTTTATGCAGTCTTATTGAGTGGTTCCTGGAAAGTTTTAAAGCAACAAAACTCTCCCAAAAGGCCTGTGAAAAATTGGCATTATAAGTGATCCCAGAAAATGGTCTCAGAATCAATTGAAGCATCAAATTCAGAGTAGAGAAGCGTAAGTCCTTCGAAGAGAATGTATTATTTAATGGGCAAATCATGCACTCAGGAACAAAGATATTAATAATTCACCAAGAAATTACCTGCTTGGAAAATATATTGGCAAAAAACATTAGGGAAAATTTCAAATGACATATTACCGTGCTTAATAATAATAAAAAAAAAATCAAAGTGAAAACACATTAAGAATTATCATGAGGGCCAGGGAGACAGCACAATGGTTATATAAAACATTCATGCCTGATGCTCTAGAGTCTCAGATTTTATCCCTGGAAGTACCATAAGCAGAGGTGAGCCATGTTGACCTCACACATTACCATGAGCAAGGACCTGGGTTCAAGCCCCTGGTCCCCCCTTATACAGGAGTGGTGAAGCAGGTCTGTAGGTGTCTCTCTTTGCCATTCCATCTCTCCTTCTTTCTCTATTTCTGTCTCTATCCAATAAAAATAAAAATGAATATTTTAAAGTGCTTT
Organism: Erinaceus europaeus; assembly: GCF_950295315.1. Taxonomy (NCBI): domain Eukaryota; kingdom Metazoa; phylum Chordata; class Mammalia; order Eulipotyphla; family Erinaceidae; genus Erinaceus; species Erinaceus europaeus. Next base: position 5,858,601 of record NC_080172.1, read on the forward strand.
GAAGAAACTGGTAATATTCTTTGTTTCACTTCAGATAAAAAAGTAAAAAGTTCGTATTCATAGAAAAATATCTGACTCCCCCCCCAAATAAATGTAAAACAGCACAATGCAGATATATAAACATTTTAAAGCTTTTTTTTTAAAAAAAGCTTTACAGGACACAACAGGTAGTTGCTTTTATTCATATTTGATAAGTAAGATGAAGAGCAGATAGATGCTTGGCCCACAGTCACCAGCACAGCTCCCTTGGCCTTCACCCTCCAGGGCAGGCTCCTGTCTGTCTGTTCTCTCCTCTATGTGACTCCGAAAAAGAAAGCCGACTTGCTAGTAACAGTTTGGCATTTCCAAATTTTCCTGAAATGGAATTCTATTTTCAAAGCACATAGAAAAAAATTATATTAAAAAAATGACTTCATTTCCTTTCCTCCTCTCTTTCCTTTTTTATTACCACCAGGGTTATCGCTGGGCTGGGTGCTGGCACTGCGACTCCACTGCTTCTGGTGACCATTTTTTCCCTTTTTAAAAATTTTTTTCCTAAATAGAACAGAGGGAAATTGAGAGAGGATAGGGAGACAGAGAGAGGGAAAGAAAGACAGACACCTGCATACCTGTTTCATGCTTGTGAAACGTCTCCCTTGCAGGTGGGGAGTGTGGGGGGGGATTGAACCAGGGTCCTTGGACATGATTTGTACGTTTAACCAGGTATATCATCATCTGGTCCCCCAGGGGGACTTTCCAAGGTAGCACAGCTTTTCCTAATGAAGGGGTCCTTCTACACATGCACTAGCCGCTTTTTTGTTTGTTTTGTTTTGTTTTTAAATAAGAGTCATTCCATCACATCTTCTATGCAGGTGGCAAAATTCCAGCCTCAAGATATCTGTGCACATGTGTATACACACATCATGCTAGTACACATGCAACACACTTTAATCTCTTAAAAGATGGGCGCCTATCCACACAGGCCCTAGGCCAGATGGATGGGGTCAACACTTCATGGTATTTATACACTTTCCTCAGGTTTGGGAGCCGCTCTCTGCCCTAACCTAGCTTTCCAGGTCTTTTCTCAACTCTGACACCATCTGGCCAGAGAATACTTTTCCCCATCTGCATGTTAACTGTCAGGCTCAGGCAAAAACTACTAAATCATGGGCCCCTTGGAATATACCTTAGCAGACTTTCTAGCTTCTTCCGACATGAAGGCCCCTAATTTCACCTGCTCTAGTTCTACTTTTGGGTTCCTGTGGATTAAACAATTTGTCCTGCTTTATATCTTACCACCTTTCAGCCACCAAATTGCAGATGCTACTAGGATGCCAACTTGACTTCCCTGGGCAGACGGCCTCACCAATGTGTT